>NW_024514876.1:631718-651007 GCF_017590135.1 Pyrgilauda ruficollis | reverse complement strand
GGCCCCCGAGCCCCGGGCTGCAGCGGCGGGGAGCGCGGACGGGCACCGGGTACCTGCACCTTCCACCGCCGGGGCATCCCCGGCCTCCGCCCAGCGCCGCAGCGCCCGGGCCCGGCAGCCGCCCCATCCCCGTGGGACCCCGGCCGAGCCCGCACCCTGCGGCCGGGCACGCAAACCCAGCCTGGCATCCTTCAGCCGGGTACCCGGACCCTCCAGCCTTGGTACCAGCAGCACAAACGAGCCTGCACCCAAAACAAACTGCTCCCTGCAGCCGGGCACTCAAATCCACCCTGCAGCCTGGCATCCAAAGGCAGCCGGGCACTCAGCAGCCTGGCCCTGCCCAGCAGCCTGCCCTCCCACCGGGGTGGTGCCCAGGCACGGCAGTGCCAGCAGAGCCGCCCCCCGCAGCCCCGGCCCCGCACGGCTCTGCCAGGCAGGCGCCTCGAGGCTTTTGTTTCAGGGTGCTCCCAGCCCAAGGCAAAGCTTCTCCCCGACCTGGAGCAGAAATTTTGCTGCAGGTTTTTCCAGCAGGGGTGGGAGCGCAGGCCTCAGCCTGGTTCATCCCTGGCAGGGTCTCGGCTGTGCCGGGGGATGCTTTGCTTTGTGTGAGCCTTGTTCAAGACATCATCTCCTGCCCACCAGCAGCAGCTGCGGCACAGCAGGTGCCCCACACGCCCTCACCAGCCCTGGAAATAACCCTTAATGAGCAGGAGGGGAAATGACCAGTCCCTCCCGATGGTACACATGTGCCTCAAAGGCACAAAGAGCCTGGTGCCCCCAGAGTGCTCAGCTGGTTAAATATTCATGACTGCCCCTTCCCCAGGACCCCTGAGAACAGCAGCAACTCCTCAGCCCCCAGAGCAATCACACTGTTCGAGCAATCTCTTTAATGAAGATTAAAAATAATAGTCTAAAAAATCAATCCCAGAGTGCAGTCCTTTATTTATTTTAAAAAGATAATCCTCCTTTATTTTGCATTTGGTTTTCAAAACATTAAAAGCAGCCCTCACCAGAGCTTATTCTTAAACCAGTGGACACGCACTGAATCCCAGCTGGGGCTGCTCTGTGACACCTGCCACCACCAGCCACCTGAGCCGTGCCCGCAGTGTCCCTGCCAGGGGACAAAATGCCACAGGGCCCCAGTGCTCAGTGATGAGGCACAGCTCTTCTGCTCCTCCTGCTCCTGCAGGTTTCTGCTGAGCCCTCTGCCTCAGCCACGGGCTGTGGTGCACAGTGGTCCCTTGGGAAAGGCACACACTCCACTGCAGCTGCAGGTGCTGCCAAGGCACTGAGTGAGGGGGTCCTGCAGCTGCAGGATCCCGCTGCCCCGTGAGGCTCCCAAGCTCCTGCTCCATCTCCACAGCAGCACTGAGTGGTGCCCAGCGGTGCCTGCTGCTGCCATGGATCACAGTCAAGCTCACTGTCTCCATTTGCTCCACTCAGCCAAACCCTTGGGGATGGGCACCCTTGTCCCCCCGCCCTCCCACCCCAGGGACACAGTCCCTCCTCAGAGGGTGCGTGCCAAGTGAACCCCAGGGTGGAAAGGCTGCAGGAGATGCCCTAGGAGATGACTGCTCCCTGGATGAGCTGCAGCAGCTGCTCTTCACGCAGGACCCTGGGCATGGGCACGGGGGAGCCCAGTGCTTCCCGCAGCCGGGTGAAGGTCCTGGGCATCACCAGGTGCAGGCGCAGGGGCCCGATGCTGCCCTTGAAGCGGAAGGATTTGTAGATGGGGAAATCCTCCTGGAGACACTGGTCCAGCTGCGAAGAGAGGGCAGCTGCCTGTGCTGGTCCCACACTGACACACCAGCTGTGTCCTTCAGCCACCCCACACAGCCCCAGAGCAGAGCCCTGTCCTACTCACCTTGTAGCGCTGCCCCTCCGACAGGTCCCGCAGGCCCTGCAGCTCCATGAACACCTCGTAGTGGGGGGCACAGGGCCCCGAAGAGTCACCTGGAGCAGAACCATGCGTAGGTTAAAGCTGCCAGCTTCCTGTGCTGCAGCACAGGCTCCTTGCTGGCCAGGCAGGGCAGGAACTCACAGAAAGCCCAGTCAGGGCACAGCACAAATCGGGCCACTGGCTCCACTGGCCACAGGTTTACACCAAGCAGGGCTGGGCAGAGACAGCATATGGCAATGTGAGCTCCCCAGACTCCCCATCCTTGCCCACAGAAGCCTCACCCCTCTCCAAGGGGGAGATTTTGCTGGTGCCAGGAGTGAGCTGTTTTGAGGTCACAGGAAGGGAATGCAGCACAGAGATGCACCAGCATCTGTTGGGGCAGGGAGATCTGTGCTGCCATATGGCAGCAGTTCCCTGTGGGCACGCAGGGCAGGCCATGGGGACACGCCAGCGTAGGGACACTCACCTCCTGCTGCCTGGTAGAAGGGGCAGTAGAAGGGCAGCCCCTGGCAGTCAGCCTGGCGGAGGGAGTCGCAGTAGAGTCGCTCTGCACCACACATCGTCCTCACCACCACCACCTCCAGCCGTGGCCACAGGCGCAACGCGATGCCCTCGAAGCCGCGGGCACACTCAGCACGGAGCTCCGCTGCCCGGGCAACAGCGGGGGTCAGCAGTGCCTGCAGCTGGTCCCGCACCCCCTCGGGCAGCCCGGGCTGGGGGCTCAGCCTGCCCAACTCCAGCTCCTGGGCCAGTCGAGGCCATTCAGTGCGCAGGGTCACCAGCGCATCGTGCAGCTCGGCTGCCAGCCCGGCCTCCAGCACATGCAGGGCACGCTGCCGCAGGGCAAAGAGCAGCTGCACCCGCAGCGCAGCGGCCCGCGAGGGCAGCACGGCCGCCGCGCACGGCGTGCAGTACAGGGTGGGCAGCGGCCACCCCGCCGGGGCGCGGGGACAGCCGGGGCTCCAGTGCAGCAGGGCCGTGCCCCGGCGGGCCAGTGCCCGTGGAAAGGCGGCGCCGAGGGCATCCAGGTAGAGCAGGGAGCCCTGCGGGGAAGGGTCGGGTCAGGAAGGCAGACCCCGCGGGGATCCGAGCCCACCCCGCCCGCCGCTCCCCGTACCTGCAGCCGGGGGTCGGTGTCCCAGCAGCCGGGGAGCAGAGTCCAGAGACGCAGGTTCCGTGGAACCGGAACCCCCGGCGCTTCGTCCCGACAGGGCTGCCCCAGGGGATGCCGCTCCTGGAACTCCTCCCATCCTGCCGGTAGAGGCACAAGTTGAGAAGGGCAACCACGGGACCGACCCCTTCTCGCCCCGCTTCCCGCAGCCCCGCGCTCACCGCCGGCCGTGCCGGTGCCGGTGCCCAGCAGGCGCCGCAGCCGCCGCTCCTGTCGCAGCCGCACGCCGCTGTCCAGAGCTTCCAGCCGCCGCCGGTACCGGCGCCCGGCGCGGCGCAGCGCGGAACGGACTAAGCGGTGCCGTAGCGCGGGCACGGCCACGGCCACAGCCACAGCCACGGCCACCACCGCCACCGCCACCGCCACCGCCACCGCCGGCAGCATCGCGGAATGCGGACACCGCCCCAGGGCACGGACCCGGCCCCGGACCCCCCTCACCCACCCGGCTATTCCGCCTCCGGCAGAAATGACGGAGATTTATCGCGCCCGGCGCCGCCCCCTCCCCGCTTCAGTTTTATTTTCATTTTCACCTTTACACAGCACGCCCCGGGCCCCCCGCTCGGCGGGGAATTCAACCGCAATTGAACCCCCAGTACCAGCGCCCTCTACCCCTCCATGAAGAGTAAGCTCCCTCTTTGGAAAAACAGGGCAATTGATCCGGTTTACTTTACTTTTTGCCCGAAAAAACGGCCCCAGCCCCTGCTCTTCAGGGCAGCCCTCCCGCCCGGACAGAGCCCCAGGATTCGCCCAGCTTCTGCCCGCTGAGGCCCGACAACCCTGCCCTCGGGGATAGGAACCCCGAGCACCGGGCCCAGCCCCAGCATTCATCTGGTGCACCCAAGATGAGGAGCTCCCCAGAGGGACCCACCTCTGTCCCAAGACACACGTGGCACCCAGAGCTTTTGTGTTACAAAAATATTCCGTGCTTTATTTACTCTGTGATAGAAAAATAACATGGCCAGGACCCCAGAGTTTCCCGCCCAGGCGAGGGGAGAAGCAGCGGGCAGAGGGCTCCGCTTCCCCAAACCCCCTGCCCACCCGACTGCCCTCGCTGGGTGCCCTCGCACCCTGCCACCCTCATGCTGCACCGGCTCCAGAGGGGACACCGAGGCCGGGAGCCGGAGGGGCTCCTGCATCCTTGGGGGCAGAGGAGAAGATGAGGTGCAGGGACCCTGCCACTGTGGAGCAGAGCACCAGCACGGGCTGGGGGAGCCCTGGCAGAACCCCTCCTCTGCCCTCTGCCCTCACGCACCCCTGGGAACGGAGCCGCGGGGGAGAACAAGAAGGCGACATGTACATTCTTAGTGACGACTGCGAAAGCGAACCTGAGGCCGGGCTGGCGGCCCCCGCCCCAGCAGCCCCACGGGGGGTGAGGGGCTGCAGGGCCAGTGCTGGCAGAAGCGGAAAGCCGAAGCTGGGCCTCTTAAAAGGAACATACAGGAAAACCATGCGACAAATCCGCTGCCGTTTATACAAGGGCATAAACACCAAAGAGCTGGACGCCAGCCTGTGTTTCGGGGCAGCACAGAGCAAATCCTGGGGGCAGGGCCCACCCGCTGTCCCCTGGCACAGAGACACGAACACAGCACAGTCCCCGCAGCGCCGGGGCCAGGGGCAAGGGACCAGGCGCCTGCCTGTCACGACTGGGCGTGGGGGATCCACTGACTGTCCACGGGGCGCCGCAGCAGCTCCTCCACGTGCCTCGCCACATCCATCGTGTCTTCCAGGTCAAAATCACCCTCGGGGTCCAGCACAGGGTCGGGGCTGTGGGAGACAGGCGGTGAGGGGAGGACCAGCTGCAGCAGTACAGGGATAGGGGCGTGATACTCACTTCTGGGTGTACATGTTGTAATGAGGCTGGGAGCAGACGGCAGGCGAGGGTGCCTGGTCCATGTAGGTGGCCCCTCCAGGGGCAGAATCTCCTGATGCGTTGACAAACCTGTGGGGAAGGGTCTCGTGAGCACTGGGTGCCCCACGGGTGAAGTCACCAAGATGTCTCACAAGGCTCAGCACCAGTGTGGCCATTGGTGGTGGACCTGAGCTCCTCAGTGCCCTGGGCTGCCACCCAACCCAGCCAATTCAATGGTCAACCACTGCCCAGGATCTGCCTTCAGGGTCACACTTACTCTGGCACCACTTGCTTGATCTGTGGCTTCACGTATCCATCCACAGCTTTTGCTAGAGAGAAGGAGGCAGCACTGAGGCCCCAAGCACCAGCACATGCCACGACCCCGGGCAGTGCTGGGGGCTCACACGTGGCGCTGCAGAGCCCCTGTGGGGCCGGTGTGGCCCCGGGGCAGGGGGATGCTGACAACACCAGCTCCATCCTGGCTGGATGGACAAAAGAGGGGACACAGGTGGGGTGAAGGGACAGCGCTACCTGGCGTGGACTCACAGAGAACCGGCGTGTAGTACTTGGAGAACACCTCGTCCTTGGGCCGGTCGGGGAACACGTAGATGAGGTAACTGAGATCCCCGAGGCGGTCAGCCAAGGAGCGGATGGAGAAGTCCCTGGTGGTGAAAGGCATCAGGTTCCAGAACATCCTCTCAGCTGCAAGACAAGCACGAGGATCGTGGTGAATCACGGAATCTGCAGCAGCTCCTGGCTGTGCTCTAGACGTGGGCTGCGAGGACACATCAAGCAGCAAACAGCATGTCCCACACTGCATCCCTCCCCCAGCAACAGTTGAGCATAAAGCACAGGTCGCCAGAAAATGGGATAAGATAGGAGGCACAGCAAAGCCAAGGCAGGTCTGGCCTCATCCTGACATGTTCCCCAACCATGGGGCTCTGTGGTGCTTCTCAGTCATGTGGCCCTCCAAAGGACGCTCTTGTGAACAGCAACAGACTTCTGCATGGGGTCAGACCACCCCTGACAACACCTGCACTGGGGAGCACCACCAAGTAACTGGATTTCATACAGTCCATATCATTCCCCAGGGCTGGGTTGGAGGGCTCAGCCTGGTTCCTCCCCCCGCTGCTGCCAGTGTTTGGGCCTGACACAGCCATGGCTGCAGTGAGCAAGGGCAGCACCACTCCTCATGGGACAGCCAAGGCATTCTGGGGGCTCTGGTGCTCGCCTCTTTCCTGAGGATGACTCCAGCATGCCTGCTGTGGCAGTGCCAGTACCCCAGGCATGAGGTGGCCTGGCTGGGGCCAGGGATACTCTGTCCAGGGATGCCAGTGCCTGGCACACACTCACAGGAGTCAAACTTCCAGGCAATGGTGATGCCACCGATCTCCGAGTCGCTGAAGCGCAGGAGGAAGGTCCCGTCGGGCTTGTTGATGAGCAGGTCGTGCGCCTGCTGCTTGTTGACGAAGCCCAGGATGGCCCTAGGCAGAGTAGGGCGTCAGGGCTTGGGGCTCGGGCCAGGCTGCACAGGGCAGGGCGGCTCTTACCCGTCATTCCAGTGCGGCTTCAAATGCTTCTTCAGCACCTCCATGACCCCGTCAAACCACTGCCAGAAGGTGTAATTCCTCCCAGGCAGGTTTTCCTGTTGAAATCTCCAGATAATGAGCACTCTAATGTTACTAGCCTCTGAGCCTCTGTTACACAGCACAGACATTGGGCACAGCAGCAGAGACTCAGGGACCCCTAGGTCAGTACATCCCATCCAGCCCCACAAGCATGAGCACTGGCAGGGCTCTGGACAGAGCCCAGGCCACTTACCCGGTTGAACTGGGACCAGGACACTGTGGTGCTGCTGTAGTCCTCCAGGTGGGAGCTGGTGCTGTTGAAGAGCTTTTGTGCCAGAAACACCAGGTTCTCCTTGGTCAGCCCACGGCTGCTCTGCACCTCTGCCTTGAACTTCATGTTGAGAGCCTCGCAGAGCTGTGGCCACTGCACCTTGTCGGGCACAGCAAAGGGCACGCGGCCCTGGGGGCAGAGAGCATGGTCAGAAGCAGCTCTGCCTGATTTCCCACCATGAGGCTGAGCCCTACTCCCACACCGGGCAGATGGGGCCTGTCCTGCCCCCACAACACTGGCACTCACAGGCTCGGCAAAGGCGTTGTCCCAAAGCACGGTGGCTGTGGCATTGTTGTCCTGGCTCCCATGCACAATCACCACCACAGGCAGGGACAGTGTCTGCCGAGAGGAAGGAGACCGGAATGGGCTGTGGGGCACCAAGGGAGCATCACCCACGGGCACCCATGTGGCCCCAGCCCAGCTCTACTCCTGTGGGAACAGTGCCCATGGCTTATCTAGGGCCTGCAGAAGGGACACAGTGGCTTTACCTTCACCTGGAAGACCAGCTCATTCCCACCGACACTGAACTGCGACTCGAAGAGGATGGTGAATTTCTCCTCTGTCACTGACTCAGCCCCGCGGCGATCCGAGCGCTTGATCCGCTTCAGGGACTGCAGGGACACCAGGGGTGAGCATGGAGGAACAGATGGGGACAACAGGGTGAACACAGAGGGACACAAGGGGACAGGACGGGGAACAGGGGCACTCACCATGTTGCGGAAGTGGGCGCTGAGTGTCCCAGTGGCCTGGTGATACTCCATCACACAGCAGTTGTTGAGGATTTCCCCACTGCTCTCACTGCCACAGGAATGCACACGGAGTCAGGGCACACCAGGACTGGGAGCTGTGCAAAGTGCAGCCCTTCCCTTGCCCCACACCCTGCTCCCCACTGCCATGGCAGCCCCTGCCACACACCCCCAGCCCCTGGCATTACTTGCGGGTGCTCTCATTCTTCAGCAGGGCCTTGGCTTGCTGCTCGCTGATGATGGTGGCCTTCACTTGGGGGGGGTTCATGTGCACATTCAGCTTCCCGCCCACCAGGAGCCTCACAGTGGCTGCAAACTTGGTCTGTGTCTTCAGCACTTGGGGGGGCTGCTTCTCGATGATGAAGGTGCTGGGGGGGCAAGGGGATCAGGGGGGCTGCGAAGGGGGCAGGGCCAACCTGGCCCCCCACCCAGCTGGGCCCAACTTGTACCTGGTGACTAGGGCAGAGATGATGTCAGTGATGGTTCCGTTCAGCTCTGACAGCATCTCCTCCACTGGGCCTGGGATCGGCAGCTGCTGGCACAGGTGCTCGGCACGGCGGATCTGCTGCCGGTTCTGCCAGATGATCTCTGCCAGCTTCTCACACCTGGGGGGAGCAGGGCTCAGCACCCACTGGGCTCAGCACCCTGTCCCATCCCACCCCACCCCACCAGGCACTCACCAGGTCTGCAGCACATCCAAGGTGCCTTCAGGTGGGCCCCCATTCCCCGCTAGCTGCTGCCGACGCTTCCACTGGATCAGCTCATCATCCAGGATGGTTGTTTGCTGCTTGCGCAGCAGCTGCAGCGTCTTCTGGTGCTTCTCAGCCAGGTCCTGCGAGGTGGGACAACATCAGGGGTGCAGGGACAGTGTCACAGGGCATCGTGGGGACATCATCATGGGGAGCCAGGTGGCATCACTCACCACACGGTACTGCTGTAGTGTCTGGGCCTCACGGTGCAGCCAGGCCTCCAGCGATGCCTTCTTCTGCTGCAGCGTCGTCTCCCGTGACATGCGCTCCTGGGGGCCCAGCTGGGAGAGCTGGGAGAACTGGGCTGGGGACAGGGCATGGTGTTAGAGCTGGCCCAGCCAGCAGCCCAGGCCCATGCCCCTCGGCCCCCCACTCACCTTGGAGTCGCATGTTCTCCTGGTACTGGATGATGAAGTATTCCTGTGTCTGCTGCAGCTTTTTGAGCTCATTCTCCGAGTCCTGAGTGATGAGCCGCAGCTCCTCAAAGGTCTGGTTGATCTGCAGGTGCTTCTGGGACATGGCGTCCACCAGGGAGCCAGATGGGGAAGGGCTCTGCACAGGACACAGGGTGAGCTCAGCATGGCGAGGGGACCCTCCCCATTCCTGCCTCAGGGCTGCTCCCATCATCACGGAGAAGAGCCCCTGAGCATCCCCCCACCCTGTCCCTCTCTCACCCCTCCCAGCCCGCACTCACGTTGTTCGCCTCCCGCACCAGCCGCTGCTCGTGGTAGAGGATGTGCCGGATGCAGCGCACCAGCTCCATGGGGCATCGGTCATACGTGTTCTGTGGGGAGAGCACTGCCTGAGCCAGGCACAGGGCAGGGACCCCCCCTGGCCTTGCACCCCTGCCCACAGCCCCCCACTCGCCTGCAGCTGCGTGGCGTAGTGCCCCAGCTTGATCTTCAGCAGGAAGCCGTCCTCACCCACTTGGTGGTCTGCCTTCTTCTGCAGCTCCTGGATCAGCCCCTCCAGAAGCTGTGTCGCCTTCACATTCTCCTGGGGGTTGTCAAGGTCGATGGAGTCCCTGCATGCGGAGCAGAGAGGTGTCAGGGCACCTGTACCCCGGGGCAGCCGCAGCACCCCCTGGGAAGGGCACACCCTGACCTACCATGCCTGGCTCTCGATCCACTGCGACAGGTAATGCCGCACCTCGATGGGGAAGTGCTGCCCATAGAGCGCCTGCATCTGCCGCAGGGCTTCGCCCTGGAGCTGCTGGGCCTGGATCCACACCGCCATGGTTCAGCACCTGCAGGAGACACACTGTCAGGGAGACACACTGTCTCAGCTCCAGCAGGAGACAGGCAGGCACTGTGCTCCAAGGGGTCTGGCCCCCGCTGTACCCACACCCTCGGCGGGAGTGCCCGGAGTCCCTGGTGCTGCCAGCGCTGTCTCCAGCTGCTGAAAGAAAGGGCATGCGGGGGCAGTGGACCCTGACTCTGAGTCACCCCCTTTTCTAGGAACAGCCCTGGGGGTGCCCAGGGCCAGGGACGTGCCTCTGCATGGCCTCTCCACATGGTTCTCATTTCCCCTCACTGCACCACGGGATCGCAGCCATCGCTGGCCACGCGAATGAGGAAACAGGCCAGGGGGAGGAAGGGCTGCCCAGAAATCCAGGGTGACGCAGAGCAGAGGCCCCCCCTGCGTTCACCCCGCTCCTGCCCACACCCTGGCAGCGCCAGCAGGCAGGAACAGCCCCAGCCCCAAGAGCCCACGTGGCACCACAGTCCCTGACAAGTCCCCAGTGCCAGGGCCGCTGTGTACCCCATGTTCTGGTGGAGACACATGGACCTTCCCAAAGCAGTTTTAGGGCGGCTCTGGCTCCATGCAGGGATTCCACCCACCACACAGCCTTGGCTCCCCGAGGGGCAGGCAGGGATGAGACAGTGGTGACAGCACCTCTACTAAAATCCAGTGTGTCCCCTGAGTCACCTGTGGCTAGAGGGGGCTGGAGAAACAGCCTGCAGCTGGCTGTGTGAGGGTGATGTGACAGTGAGTGACACAGGAGGGTCTGAGGGCGCTCAAGGTCCCCCCTGAGTGAGGAGGCAGCAGTACAGTAAACAGCATTTAGATACACTCACACTCTATCCACCTGGGATTTGGCACCACACAGAGGGGCCAGGCAGGGGCGCAAGGCCTTGGATGTGTCCCAAGGCCAGGTGACTAGGCCAGAACCTGATCACTGCAACGGCTGGTGACAAGCAGAGGGGCTGAGCCAGCGGGGACTGTGCTTCCACCCCTCCCTGAAGCATTTTGTTCGGCCTCAGAAATACCCAGTGGCCCACAGGGCTCCAAAAGAGCTGGTGCTGTCACACAGTCAGGGGCACATGCTGGGGGACAGTGGCAGCAGGTCCGAGTGGAGCAGCCACAGCCGGAGCCCCCGAGCCACGCACACCCGCCCCTGAACAGGAAGAGGAACAATAACCCAGAGCTGGCTAAAAATGAATTTTTCCTCTATAAAAAGGGAGGAACGTTTCCACATTCACAGAAATCACCAAGCTGGAAATGCTGCTGGCAAGGAGGGGCCTGGGCAGGCAGAAGAACGCCAGCAAGGAGGAAAGGGAAGGTGGGATGGCTGACAGCAGGACATGCTGCTGTTGGAAATTGTGGACGCTTGATAAGGGGCAGAGTCAAGAACAGCCATGCCAGTGCCACTGCACCACAAAGTGACCGAAGTCCCCAGTACTGTGGGGACATCTGCACGGACACAGAGCAAACAGACACTGCCCTGCCTGTTGATAAAATGGTGATCTCTTCCCATCTCACAGTGCAAAACACTTCCTACTCCACTCTAGCATGTTGTTAAGCAACGAGTCTCTGGCTGCTCTGTGGTGAGCTGGCAGGCACTGCATTCGGCCAGTGCCAGCCTGGGAGCAGGAGCACCAGCACCACATGTGCCTCTACAAGGGGCTGTGCAGTGACTGACAGTGGCAGAGCTCACCTGGTGTGTGTCCCAAAACACCATTTGCACCAGGCTTGAGCACCACCTCCACAGACATTGTCAATGCAGAAGGACATGCAATTTCCCTGGGAAAAATTTGTCTCATTTTTGTCTCCATGTCCCACC
The DNA here is from genome assembly GCF_017590135.1 of Pyrgilauda ruficollis. NCBI lineage: Eukaryota > Metazoa > Chordata > Aves > Passeriformes > Passeridae > Pyrgilauda > Pyrgilauda ruficollis. Next base: position 639,629 of record NW_024514876.1, on the reverse strand, counting down.
TGTGGGCAAACCAAACTTCACCACGGGCTGCAGGGTACCTTGACCACCCCAGCACAAGCAACCAGTGCCATGGGAAGACTTTTGGCCGTGAGACTCAGCACAGCTGGGGCAGCAACTCTGTGTCAGCATAAGCTGCAGCACCATGATCCCACTGTGGTCCCTTTCAAGGCAGCCCTGCTCCTGCACCTGGCTGCTGCTGGCAGCCACTGTCCTGGCCTGGACCATGCCTAACATCACTTTCCAGCATCACACTCCTCGGTGGCACCAGCAGCTGCCCGAGGGATGGGAGCCCAGGGACAGATCCACCCCCATGTCCAGGGACATTCACCCACCCCAATGCCACCTCCAGCCCCAGCAGGGCCACTGCAGCCTCAAGCACTGGCGTGGATCAGCTACACACGGCAGCCACCGGCTCCATGAGCACTCCAACAACTGCAAGAGGCAGATAATTGTAGTGGTTTAGGCTACTTTGCATTTACTCACTGGCAGCGAGCTGTAACCCACCCGTCACTGCAGCTCGGTTAACCAGCAGCACTCGACAAGCCACAGCGACGTGCTCATCAGACTTATTGCCTGTGAAGGGGCACAGGCAGCAGCTTCCCGGGGCAGGACCACTGCTGAGGACAGACTTGAGAGCTGTAGAGAGGGACCCCAGCAACACAGGGACAGAGGAGAGAGAGGGGAGCCAGCAGACATCATTTCTGCCTCTTATGGCCTCACTGCCCACTGCTGACGGGGAAGCACTGCCAAACCCAATGCAAAACAGGAGAAACCCACTCAAAAAGGGCGCTCAGAAGGCCAGAGGTAGCAGCGAGGGGAGGGGAAGACGGGGAAGGTGGCAGCTCTGCTGGGGCTGGGGGCAACCAGGGGACTGACATGATCACACTGGGAAAGGGTTGCAGGCACAGTGGCAGTAGGCACCAGCAAGTTGCCAGCTGCAGGAGAACCAGAGCACATCCGTGGGCAGACAAAAGGAGGGAAATGCCTCACAGGATGAGGACGGCAGCAGCAGCTTCCCACATGCCACGAGCACGGCAAAACCCAAACACAAGCAGCAGCTACCCCGGGGCCAGAGCACGCTCTGCACGGGATGCTCACTGCAATCTGCCGCGGGACGCTCCCTGCACTGAGCCAGCCCCAAGACCTCCTCGTGAGCAGGACACCCCTGCCGTGGTGCTGGCACAGCCCCCGACAGCAGCCTCTTGCCCAGACCCGTGCCGTGAAGGGCCAGGCAGGGGCCAAGGGCTAGCCAAAGGCCTGGGGGGACCACTGGGCTCTGGCTATAACCCTCCACCCCACTCCCTCGACCCACGCAGTCCCTCGGCTCCCGCACTGCCCTTCGCCCGGTGCTCTGGCAGCCCGGGGGTCTCCGGAGCGGTGTCTTCCCGGGGCAGGGGCGCGGCGCTGGGCTCCGGCGGCAGCGGCCCTGCGCCCGCCGCGCCTCCCGCCGCAGTAAACACGGACACGTGGTTTCTCGGCACCTCCGGGAACCCGCGATCGCTTCCAGGTCAGAGCCGGCCCCGCTTGTGGCCGCAGGGCCGGACCCTGCACCCTGCGGTGGTGCCGCCGAGGGGCTCCGGTGCTGCCGCAGCCAGCGCTGCCGCTGCCCCCGGCAGGCCCGGCGGGAAGCTGTCCTGCAGCCCTCCGAGGTGGGCGGCTCCAAGCAAGATCCCTTCAGGGCAGGATCCGGCCCCCAGCCGGGCCCCGGACACGGTGGAGGTGACAGCCGGGAGCGGGCGCTCGGCACAGCGGAGGGCTCCGGTTACCCACACATACACAGCCACCCCTCCGCCCTCAGCGGCCCCCTGCCCGCACCAGCTCACCGCAGGGCCCCGCTGGAGCCTGGTGTGCAGTGCCCCGTCCTGCAGCCGCCCTCAGGCCCCGCTGGAGCCTGGTGTGCAGTGCCCCGTCCTGCAGCCGCCCTCACCGCGCTCAGGCCCCGCTCTGCCCCCGCGCCGCTCTGGCGTCCGGCCCCAGGACAGCCCGGCTACGGCTCGGGGCGGGCACAGCCGGGCTCCCGGGCGGCCGTTTCGCTGGCTGCGCACTACAGGAAGGAGCAGAGAGCAGCTATTTCCTTCCAAAATGTCAGGTGCCTGCGCGGGACAGCCTGCCCCCGAGTGCTGGCAGCCACCTCTGCCACGGCTGCCGGCGGGGCGGCACACTCTGCCCGTCGGCCCCTCACACCGCCCCGGTGCCAGAGCAGGCACAGCCTCTGTGCTCAGCCGGCACTGAGCTCCGTGGCTGGCTGGAGAGCCAGGGAGGGACCCCAGGGAGCCATGCAGGAGTTCGGCAATGGGGGGAGACGGGACCCCCTGACCTGCACCCCCAGCTTCGCTCACGGCCCTGGAGCAGAGCCTGCAGCGGGAGCGCCGGGTGATGGTGAACAGCCCCCAGCCCTGCTCAGAGCTGCGGCACCGACGCACTGTGGAGCCGGCACAGAGGCCAAGGGCTGCTCGCATGTTTTACACCGGCCTGTGGTTTCCAGCTCTGCCTGGGAGGTGGCAGTGCCCACGGGCTCGGGAGCGAGCTCCTTCTAGAAGCTCCATGCTTTGATGGGGTTTGTTTGTCTCCCACAGAAAGTGGCAGCAACTGATGGCTTCGCCCTGGTGGCATCGGGGAGGAGGCAGCTGAACCACTCAGCCCACACTGGAAACATCTGTACTATGACACTCATGAAAGAGGCATGGCTGGCTCTGGTAACCCAACGTGCCCACCAAGAGCACAGGCGACAAGCCCCACAGCAGCAGAGTAGGTAGGCAGAGGTGGAACTAGTAGCACCAGGACTGTCCAAGTGTCCCAGCAGCTCTGAGAGCCGAAAGCAGAGAATCCACACCGTGAATTGCACCACATGCATGACCTGATGCTGCCCAGAGGGGACACCAGTCCCACACAGGCAGAGATGCCCCAGGTGGGGACTGGTGCCAGGGGCATCAGTGCTGGGGGCTGCTGACAGCTCATCTCGCACCACGGGCCAGGCTCTCTGCCTGCTAGCATTTGCCACCCTTGGGAAAGGTTTTCCTCCTCACTTCAGATTTCTTCCAATCAGAGAAGCCCAGAAACCTGCGTCAAACCAAAACCACCAAAATACCCAGCAAAATCCCTTGAATCCAATGGCTGGAACCTCGACAAAACCTCAGTGCACCAAGAGGCACCCTGGGGCAGGCACAGCCAGATACAGGCACTGCCCAGGCACCAGTGGGATTCCTTCAGACACTGAGCATGCAGCAGGACCAGCACTGCTGGGCAGGACACATGGTGCAGCCACATCAGCAGAGCCCAGTGCCCAGCCAGCCCCATGGGCATGAGTCCAGTGTGGCTCCTGCAGGACATCCACCGTGGGGAGCCCAGTCCCTGCCAGCACTGGTGCTGCCCCCGCCACAAACCCGCAGACAGGATTAGAGAGGCTGGGCAGAGCTTTAATTACTCCTGGCTCCCTGGGGCCAAGCAGCTGAATTAACTAGCTTTGGGGCTGGCACAGCAGGGAGTTGCCAGCTCAGAGTTCTGGAGCTTCCCCTGCCTTGGTGGGGGAATCCCAGGGCAGGCACAAAGCCACTGACCACCTGCAGCATCCCAGACTCTGGCCTTGCCCGGGCAGGGACGTGCAGCTGCCCCATGCCAGGACACTCAAGGAAGGGATTTTCCCTCCACACTAATAATGACCAACCCCAAATCCCTGTGATGCCACGCTGAGGGCACAGCCCTGGGGTCCCACAGGTTCTGTGGCAGCCTCCTGCACCAAGGCCAAATCCATCACAGTCCCTGGCTCGGTGCTAATCCCTGCTCAGACCTGCGCCAGCCCAGGAGGGACAGGCCGGGCGAAGGACCTGAGGATTAAACTCATTTCAGCATCGAATTAGTCCCGATTGGGGTCTGGAGACACAATTTCATTTTCTCTGCCATGCTCCAGTGAGCTCACACAATGGCACTAATCCACCCACAGCCAGACTGGATTTGCTGGGCAGGACCCAGGTGGGCACCAACGGCACTGCTCTGGCTGCATCCATCCCCTCAGATCAGTGCCATGCTCCAGCTCTCCTTGGGGCTGGGGACATGGTGCAGGAGCCTCCTCACCCCTGGCATGGCTGTCCTGCAGGGCCAGCCCAGCTGGCACAGCAGAAGCTTTTGGATGTGAAGCTTTTGGTGAGCAGGGAGAGCTTTTGGATGTGAAGCTTTTGGTGAGCAGGGAGAGCCAGAGGGACACCAGAGCAGCTCCTGCATCCCCCCACTGCACTCCCAGAGTTCATCCCCAGGAGCTGCAGCAGCTCTGCAGGATGGAGAGGAGTATAGCCTTGCCTTTGGAAGAGGAGATACACAGACATCCAGGGATGCTGGCAGGAGGGGGGACTAGTCAGACAGAGAATAAAACAACCAACGTCAGTGGTTTGTGCAGCAAAATCCTCAGTCAAATCAAGAGAGGGGTGAAGCACAGCGTGCATCCATACACACACAAATACATCCAGGTGGGTTTTGGCTTTCCTGGCCCTGGGATGGGCTTTCCAGCCCCTGAAGCAGCAGCAGAGCCCCTGCCCCCGAGCTGCACCATAAGCCTCACCACAGCATATCCACAAGCAGAACCAGAGAAGCTGCACCCCTGGGCCCACAGCCCAACAGCACCAGGGTCGAGTATTCACACCAGAGAGGACAAAGATCATTTTACAGTGGTTCCAGCTGGTGCAGGGACTCAGAACTGCCAGCAAGAGCAGCCTCTTCCTCTGCTAAAGGCTTTGCAGGGCCACTGAGTGATAGGGACAAGAGGCCGGACAGAATGAGCACCCAGCACATGGTGGGCAGGGCTGGGTCGCTGCTCTGGCTCTTCAAGGCAGTGGCTCTCCAGCACCACCCTTTTCCCCAGTTCCCTCCCCAGCAGAGCTGTGCTATAAACCAGCTCATAACACAAAGTTACACTGAAAATGGAGATTGCAAAACTCACCAGTGACTGTTTGAACCGGGAATGGGTTGTGACTGTGCTGTGGTTCAGCTATGCTGCTGTGGCTGCCCCAGCTCGGCGGCACATCATTCCTGATACAGTGGGAAGCAGGACCCAGCACTCAGGGAAGCACTGAGTGCCTGCGAGCAGCCTGTGCTCCTGGCCCCTCTGGTGCAGCCAGATGGGTGGATTCTGCTTTATCAGCAAGTCAGCTCAGCCCTATCGGCCAGGAAGCCGTGTTCACAGTGTGCCTCCCCCTCGACGTTTCCCAACGCGGCGGGAGCAGCGACGTGCAGCAGCCTACCTTTTATCAGCCAGCAGATGTTGCTAGAACTGTTGCTGCATGTGAAATTCAGGCATGCCCAGCACCACTTGGATCCCTGCACCAGCCATGCGGTGCCAGGGTAAACACCCCCGCCCCCTTCCTCCCGGGATCAAAACACTTGGGGGTTGCAAAATAGACACCCCATGAAAGGAAAGGCATGCCACAGAAACATTACAGCTGTCGAGGCTACTTCTCCCGGAGCGTGCCGGAGCCCCGGAGCCAGCACGGCCTCCCAGGCTGGAGCTGCCTGCATGGCTGCAGAGCCGAGTCCTGATCCGTGCTGGCAAGCTGGGCACTCCAACCCTAACCCTAACCCTAGCCATGCTCTGGCTTCCCTGCAGTGGCTGCTTCAAGGGCAGCACTCACAGTGTGTTGGACACTGGGAGTCACCACAGCCGGGCAGGCAGAGGGATGCTGCCACCAGCACAGGTACCCAGGGGATGCTGATGGCAGGGAGGTCCCATTCACCCTGCCTGCCATCCCACTGGCATCCCCGGGCTGCCGTGAAGCCTGTTGAGTGTGACCCACCTTACAGTCATTCCTTGCAAACTAGAAAGTAATTTCCCGGCTGATGGGGCCGCTTCAGTGTACTCGGCCCAAAGCAGTCGCCACTCGCCGCCCACGGCGTCGCAGAGTGCAGGGAGCAGGGATTTTTTGCAAGCAGGGTATCTGAGTTTTGCTATCACTCGAGAGAGAGCTGGGAAACCCCATGGCAAAGCCTTCACAGTCACTTTGGAGTCAGCACTTCCCCTACAGCGAGAGGGGAAGGTCCCTCCAGAGACTCTGTGTGCCCTGTGCTGAGCATCCCCAGCTGCAGCTCCCTGTATGGTGAGAGCATCCCTAACCCTGCCCCAAAGCATTGGCCTTGGCACAAGGCAGGTGCAGCAGACCCAGTGAAGGTGGCTCTAGTGACAACTGTAGGGACCCAACACCCCCAAAGCAGGGCACTGTCAAATTGCCACAAAACACAGAGTGGCTGACAGCCACCTGTCACGCCCTGCTCCCAGCCCAGCTCTCCCATGTCCTGCACACAGGTTGTTGGCACCTCTCAGCCCACCCCAGAACTCCTCCTCCTCCTCATGATGCACCCACGGCACAGCAGGGCATAGCACAGCCCTCTCCAGCCCCAGGGATGAGCAGCTCCCCAGGAACAGTTAAAAAACCCAGGGAGACAGTCTCCATCTTCACATCCTTGGAACCACATCAGGTCAGGCTGCCATCCTGATGGCTTCAGGAGCACAAGGACCTGGGCCAGGAGTTGGGACCTGGAGGAGAGAGCTCCCACCGTGGAGGGCTGGATCCCGATGCCCAGGGCAGTGGTGAGGCTCTGCAGAGCACCTCACTGTGCCTGCACTAAGTGCCCCTCGCATGCCACTGCTGGGGCTCACAGTGCTCTGGGCACAGGCACGAGCACTGCAGGGACCCGGGCTGGCCGCAGGCAGCCAGCACAGCGAGCCAGCCCACAACCAGGAATGTCCTGCTCTAACCAAGGGCCCGGCACCACAGGGACATTGTGTGCAATGCTCCTGCTATGGGCAAACCACGCTGAGCTACCCTGAGCCCAGCCCTGTCTTCCCTCCACAACGTGCCCCAGACACTGTGACCAAACCGCTGCTGGTCACTGCCCCTGTGCCACGGTGTGCCCAGCACGGCAATTCACGGAGAACTGAACGAGCCAACAGCCCCGGCCCATCGGCGGTGCCAGCGCAGCTCGGGACGAGCTCAGCAGCGCCGGTACGAGCCGAACACTGGAGCCCCGGAGCCGCCGAGCAGGAGCTGCCCGGGGCCGGCCTGGCACGAGCCCGGGGCCGGCCGGGCACGGAGCCCTGACAGCTCCGTAACCCGCTGGACAGGTGGCCGCGGCTCCCGCGGGCTCCCAGGCACCGGCCGCGCCCGAGCTGGGTGAAAGGCCACCGGGCGCCGCGGTCCCCGTGGCGTCCCTGCTCCCGCCGGGGAACGATCCCACCCGCCCCGCGGCGCGGAGCCGCGTGTGCCACCGACAGCACCGGGGCTCGCACTCCCGCCATCCCGGTTCGGTGTGCTGCCTGCGGCGGGACCCCCCCGGCACTGCACGGGACTCCTCGCGCCGTCCCGGATCCTCCCCTCGGCCCGGGACCGGGACTCGGAGCCGCCCTCCGCGGCCGCGGCTCCGGCGGGGCCCGCGTGCGAAAACCGGCCCCGCTCCGCCGGGCGAGGAGCGCCCCCGCCCCGGGATGCGCCGCGGCACCAGGACGGGCCCGGGACGTACCCGCCGCCCCCTCGGAGCGGCCCCACTGCCGCCTCCGCCCGCCCAGGGGCCCGCGGGCCCAGCCGGGCTCCCGCCGAGCCCCGCGCCCGGCCCAGCTGCGCCCGCCCGGGGTTACGAAACACCGACAGTGCGGACCGGACCGGACCGGACCGGACCGGACTAGAACGCCCCGGCTTCGGCCCCGGCCGCGCCGCTCCCCGCCCGGCCCTGCTGCGGAAGGCGGACGGGGTCCGGGCCCGCTCGGTCCGGTTCGGTCCGGTCCGGTCCTGGCACCAGTGCCGGCTCCGCGCTCCCGCCCTTGCCCACCTGCGGCCGCGGCGGCGGCTGCGGCTCCGCTGCTCCCGCGGCTCCCGGCAGCTCCCGGCGCTCGGCTCCGCCGCCGCTCTGCCCCCGCCGCGCCCCGGCCCGGCC